>NC_139513.1:32764169-32806669 GCF_947247035.1 Vipera ursinii | reverse complement strand
GGTGTGTACTTGTTGGTCTTGCTAAGGTCACAGAGCTGACACTGGGTAAGAATTTGCAACCCAGGTTTAGTGGTTTGTTAGAGGCTTTTCTTTTCAAGCAATGTCTCTTCATTCTCTCTAACTCAACTAAAGTCCTGATTAAGACCAATGCCTACCACTTCATTCCCTGATGCTGCCTTGGCTCTTCTTTCTTCTTAACTGACTTAAACTGAAGTAAAATCTCCTGAGGTTTGGACAACTGCCTTTAATTTTGCTGTTCAAACCACACACCATCTTTGGGCTCCAGCTTTTGAAAATATCATTTTAAAAAAGAATTCCCATCTATAGCTGATTCCAGGCCCATGGAAGATGCATATATATATATATACACACACACACACAAACACACACACTGCTCAAAAAAATAAAAAGAAAGAACACTTAAACAACACAATGTACTGTATTTAATAGTAGGATATCTTATTTTCTGTTCCCTTTATTATATATATATATATATATATATATATATATATATATATATATATATATATATATATATATATATATATATATATATATATATATATATAAAGGTAAAGGTTCCCCTGCACATGCGTGCTAGTCGTTTCCAACTCTAGGGGCCGGTGCTCATCTCCATTTCAAAGCCGAAGAGCCAGCGCTTGTCCGAGGACGTCTCCGTGGTCATGTGGCCGGCATGACTAGACGCCAAAAACGCACAGAACGCTGTTACCTTCCCACCGTAGTGGTCCCTATTTTTCTACTTGCATTTTTTACGTGCTTTCGAACTGCTAGGTTGGCAGAAGCTGGGACAAGTAACAGGCGCTCACTCTGTTACGCGGCACTTGGGATTCGACCCGCCAAACTGCCGACCTGTGTGTATATATATATATATATATATATATATATATATATATATATATATATATAGGGACCACTACGGTGGGAAGGTAACAGTGTTCTGTGCACCTTTGGCATCTAGTCATACCGGCCACATGACCATGGAAATGTCCTCAGACAAGTGCTGGCTCTTTGGCTTTGAAACGGAGATGAGCACTGGCCCCTAGCCAAGCAATGCTGTTTTTATAATCTAATTACTGCTCAGGTTAAATCCTCCAGAGGTAGATCCCATCATTCTGATCTGAATCTTTGCCAAAGTCTGATATTGAACGTTCATGTACCTTTCCCATTGGCCTGAGTTTTTCTTCTAATTTTTCATTTTCTCCATTTATTGAGTGGTAGCTAAAATAGATGTACCTTAATGTGTCCTTCACATCCTTTCTCTTCTGTTGTCTAAGTATCTATTCTTTTTTTCTAATGTTCTTGACAAGGTTAGTTGGGTGTTGACGTCAAGTATTTTCCCAGATTTTCTAAAAGAAACCTTATCTCTACTCACTTCTTAAAACAAGAACAAAGTAAAAGGTAGGTGTTTTAGTTTGTTATAATTATTTTTCAGAGCCTTCTCTTTTGTTTTACTTCAAGCTTATTGAAAGAGTTGTTCTCACCTGATTCTTTCCCAATTTGTCAGCAAATAATTTTATTGACCCATCTCCAACAACCAGAATCAGTGCCAACACAGTAGAATAGCCCACACAATACCCTATTTGAATATGGCTATCTCATATATCTTATTGCCTCTAAAAAAATTCAGACTGATCCAACAAAAATAAACCTTCCATCCTCTCAAAAACATACAGTTTTATTGGAATTTGCCGGGTTTTACTGTGGATTTATTAATGAATTTGCAGTTCTGATGATTATTGACTCAGCTTACCTACTCTTCCTTTACAGGCTGATACCACTGATTTCACTTTGGGAATATATTTGTACAATCTACTCTAGAATTCCCAGAGAACCTGGGATTTTAACAATTGACCTACCACTTGGCAAGAGCTTTCATGTTATTTTGAGGATGGTTGATCTTTTCTCTAACATAACAAACCACATTCCCTATTATGGCCTGCCTGTATTCCATAAAATAGACTATTGTTTTCCCAGACCAACATTTCCCTAGTCACCTGATTCTCAACAGGAAAGTTTCTAGAAGCTTTTCTTTCTCCTGTTGGATTCACCTGCCCTCATCCCATCTTCTTCAGTCAGACAAATGCCACCTTAGAAGAGTACCTTCCAAGAAAATTAAATTCTAGCAAGACAACTAAATAAAATATTTACCCATTCTAGAGCTAGCTTATAATATCACAGTCAATGCCTCTACTCATCAGTCATCCCTTCAGATCAGAAGTAGCTACTACTGTCACTTTTTTTTAAGAGTCTCCCAGGAGGACAAACTTCCTAAATCCTTCAGGAGCTTTAAATAGTGTAATGTCTCCATCAAGAACAGTTAGGTCCTTCCCAACCCTCCTACAAGCATTTTACATCATCATCAGGAAGATTCCCCTATTAAGAAACATTTGAAAATCTTGTTTTGCTTTCTCTGAAGTATCTCCCTATATTGCAGCCATCCAAGAACCTGAATGCCAAGTTATTTGGATCTTTCCATGTGATATCTCAAGTACATCTTGTGGCTTTTCACCTACAATGACACTAAAAATAAATTTAGGGTTTTTTTGCCATTTCCTCCTGCTCTGAGAACACAATTCCCAAGTCTTGTGCCTCTCAGCCCTGCCATCCCATTTGTCTTGGTAGATAAGGAAGAGAAATTCAAGTGGAAGCTGGTTTGACTTTTTGATTCATCAGAAAAGCTGCCCAGACACTACACATTCTTGGATTATCTTTATACTTTATCATTTGGGAAGAAGGAAGAAGAGAATAGGTTGGAAAACAGAGATCTCAGTTATGTTCACATTCAATAGCTCCAAGATTGTGAAATGCAAGATGAAATATCTGGTAAACCATGGGAAAGGTGGGAAGAAGGAAAATGAAAATTATACTTGGCAGTCAAAAACTACCAAAGGGTCACACAAAAGGGGGCACGTGGGCACACAAACACACATACATATAAGGAATGTTAGTGTGAACTTTTGAACATTGTAATAATACAGTGGAAAGCATTATGAAAGTCTATCAGAAAAGGCAACAGAACACATTAAGTGATAAGGACTTCAATTAAGCACTAGCTGAAGATTTACAGGTCCACCATTGTTGCAAGTCATTCTCTTTTATGAAATCTCAGTCTTATTCATGTTACCTGTTATACATTCAAGAGCAAGAGAGAAGTATCTTGATTGCTCCCCCAAGCAACACATTTCATTTCAGCAATTGTTAATCTTTCAAGAGAATCCTTGGGAATAGCTAGTCATGGTAGCTGTCTTTAAGCAACTCACTAAAACTAGTGGTGGGTTTCAAATACCTGAACAACCGGTTCTCTGTGTGGATGAGGCCTGGGCCTCCGAGGCCTAGAACAGACTTCCGGAAGTGGCATCCACGGACTTCTGGTAGCAGTGTGCATTCAGTCAGTTCTCTGAACTCAACAAAATTTAGCTACCAGGTCTGCTGAACTGGTGCAAGCCAGCTGAATCCCACCACTGACTAAAACTACAAAAATGTTGGATGAGATTGGTGATTTCTTTTGCCTGTTAATATTTTTACCACAATACAGTCAGTATGTCTACTTATAGAGATCCAAATGTTACAAATTCTGCTACTTGGCAGAAGAACCATGATTGGAAGGAAGGACTAAATTATTTCCCTTGAGCTGGATAACCATTTTCCAGACTGCTGCTATTAGTTTTGAATTATACCACTAAAGATGCTGGCAATTGAGGTTGCGACTGGTTTTTACAATTTAAATTTGTAAGTGTCATAGCAAAACAATCTTTAATGCTTGAAGTTGCAGAACTTATTTTTGTGTGGTGCACGGTGTTTATGTCGAGCAAACTCTTATTGTTTCTTATGAGGGACCCATTTGGTTTTCTGAGTGTCTCCATTCTTCAGGTAGAACTTGTTAGTGCAAGATCTGGGTTAACACTATTTCCTGTTTCCCAACCCAGCCCAGTACAATAGTTGAGAAAGCTGTTCATGCAAAGTATTCATAACAAAGTTGAAACAGCACACTCACCGCTGTGTTCCTATTGCTAGATCTCAAAGGCTTTTATAGATACAACAAAAAAATTCCCTCTCAGTCACTTGGACCCCAGCACCAATGGAAACTGAGCAACATTCTTTCCAACTATATTTTTTACAGCAGCATGGATGGGGGCAATACACTTTTTATCTGGCTGTTTGTTTTTGATAGCTGTGTTACAGTTCCCCACAATTAAAGCATTGCCTTTCCCTGATAAAGGCAGCACAAGAGCAAAATCTGTATTATAGGAAAATCTGTCTTCCAACATTCCACTGAAAGAAATAAGAAATGAAAAATAAGCCCAACTGAATGACATTTGTCAAATTTCTATTTTGATCGCTGTCCATGGTACTGAAAGTTGAGTTATTCCAGTATTTTTTTTTTAAATTCCATTTATATCCCGCCTTTCTCCGAAGACTCAGGGCGGCTTACAAGCTTAGCTTATTCATTTTTAGCTTATTCATTTTTTTCTCTATTGTCCTTTTTGCAGAGGTTCTTTTTAAAACAAATCTTTCAGATATGATTACAGGTTGGAAAAGGACACATGGAGTAGCTCTGGAATGTGAAATTAGCAGTCATTTAGTGGATAAATGTAAATAGCTGTGGAAGGTTAGTTGCGGTGGGCAATTATTTGACTGCAAGTGACTTTTCTGCACTCTTCATTAACATGTTGTTTACTGACATGACCCTCTATAGCAGAGAACAATATAACCCAACTAATACATGAATGCACCATTTATTTTGATGCTGTATGGGTGTATAAAGATTCTGGGCCATTTTGCTTCAGGAAGAAAAATCAATGAAGTGGTATAATTAATTTTCTCTCAGTCAAAGAAAATGCTGTCCTCATATGAGCTGGGAGGAATCAAACCTGCAGAATCATAATGTGTCCTTTGAAATAACTGATAAAATAATCTAGAGGTAGACAATGGGATGAAGACATATCTGTTTTTTTAAAGAAAAAAACCCAAAAGCAACAACAGATTTACCTTCCTTTTTAACAATTTTTCTCTTAGCTCACACATCAGTCAAAATGAATTCTTTCATCAATGCACTGATTGCAGTGAAGCTAAGTATTAGGAGATTATAGAAAGTTTCCCCCCTTTTTTTGTTCCTGCCACTAAGGATGATTCTATATCTAAAATGGGAGCTTAATTGTCACAGAACATACTTAAGAAGGACTAGTAAGCACTCTCGCTGCACATAAAAGCTTGGAAGAATTCCAGCACCAGGCTTTTAAAGCCAGTAACAAATTTCATTGGTTTTGTTGTTGTTGTTTTTTTGCCACTGCTGCTACCAATATCCTGGGTATAGATGCCAAGTCTCAAAAAAACTACAGCATGGCAGTTTCTGCTTTGGTCAGTTAGAAGAAGTTAGAGAAGCTGCCAACTATTTGAAGGATGCTATGGATTTATTTCCAGGGCTTTTCATCTTGGATGAGACACACTTGTTTAAATTAACAGTCCTCAAAGAAAAAGAGAGAGGGAGAGAGATATAAAACAAAGTAATTATTTTACCTCTTTACCTTAGAGGACAAATGAGGACACCTGTCATGCCCAATTTGTTTCAACATGACTCTGTATTCAGGTGATTAGATCTGGACAACCAAGAATTATTCAGCCCCCAATAATATGATATTTAACAATGTTACATATTTCATTTAATTACATTTTATTTACTTGTACTGTGCTTAGTTATAAACACATACTCTACAAAAATTAATATTACTGTATTAATTACTGCAACTCAGAATATGAGGATTTATCATTCATTGACAGGTAGGTAGAAGGTGATATTTATAACTGCTTTAAGGTGAGCAAGTGTGGAAACCTTTTTAAATCACTCTACCTCAGGGGTGGGAAACGATGGCCCCTTTATGACTTGTGGACTTCAACTCCCAGAATTCCTGAACCAGCAGTATTCAGACATGCTGGCTCAGGAATTCTGGGAGCCAAAGTCCATGAGTCATAAAAGGACCATCTTTCTCACCCCTGCAAAGGCCACCTCCAAATTCAAGGAGACTTTTCAGTGAGAATTAAAATTACCTCAGATTCCTGCAAATAATGAACTTGGACATTTCATTTCCATAGGATTCTAGATGAGAAAGAAATGAAGCAGAATAAATTCTGGCTAGTATCCAACTCTTGTCTCACAAATGAAGCCAGTATGGTGCAGGAGAAAGTTTGTCTGACATTGCAAGTGTTGTAAGCTGACCCGTTCTTCCTTTTTTAAAAAATGTATACAAATTCAGAAGTCTGATGTGCTTAAACAAGTAATAGCATCCACTCAAAGGTTAAATGACAGTTCTAAGAAACACTGTGAACACTAAGAATGTTTTATAAAGTCTGGTTTGCTATGAGACTACATTTTTGAATATTTAAAAGAAAAGAAATGAATTCTCTATTATTCATCCTGTAATGTTCCTAATATCAATCAACATCTCCCCCAGTCCAATTCTGAGAGTGTGAGTTGCTTTGTTGATTTAAACAAAAAAAAAACTGGATTGGAGATTGCCAAAAAATTTTTTAAAAGTCCTTAAAAAGAGAACATGGAAGAAGACCACCTTTCCTGCTAATCTATTTCATTTCCAAAAAGTTCATTTTCATGTAGAAATATTATTATAAATTTTCTACACCTTACTGATGAATAAGTAGACATTTTGGCTTTCTAGGTTGCCATATGGAAGGATTGTTGATTTTGTACCTATCTCAGATTTCAATTTGGACAAAGCTTACACATAATCATATTAATTTTTATTTATTTGTATTTTATTTATCAAGTCAGTGAATATATCCTACACACCTTCCTCCTCTTATTTTTCCCACAACAACCTTGTGAGGAGGGTTAGACTGAGAGACCGTGACTGATGTACACATAGTTGTACATATTGGCAATATCTTCTTGAGTTGCACTTTTCTGACAATGTTCATATGTTCTACATTCTCCCTTTATTTTTTTGGTAGTGTTGATGAAACTACCTTGTTTTAAGAAATCTGATAAATCCAAAGAATCAAAACTGGGTTTTTATTCCTGGAAGGTCACCATCTGTGTGGCATCCTATTGGCAAAGGATCATAACAAGATGGAATTCATGTTGACAAAGTAGAGCAAATTGTGATTCAAAAACTACAGAGCCATGAAGCAAGCAATTCTGAGCATAAGCAATGGGAGGAGATGGTGTTACCTGCCTTGAAGTGGTGTACTTCCTTCTTAAGAGTGAATCAACCTTGAACCTGACTGTAGGCAACTTTCATCCAGTATCCAACCTCCCCATCTAAGCAGGTACCAGGTCTTTAGCTTCAGACAGCCAGGGATGAAGAGGAATACCTGAAGCTATATCAGCCAGGGTTCGGGATGGGTTACAGCACTAAGACAGTGTTGGTTGTGCTTGTTGATAACCTATGGAGGACCTATTGTCCTGGGCATCATCCTGGTTCTATCAGTGATGTTTGATTTCAGAGTTAATACTTTTGGAGGGACTCTGGGAATTGGAAATAGAGGACACTGTTTTGTAGTGATTTTCCTTCCTTTGAGGATAGCCCAGATAGTGTTGGTGGAGACATAGAGGCCAAGCCCTAGGTTCGTGCAATGTGAAGTGCCTCAAGGCTCCCACCAGCGGAGGATACCTATTTATACATCTCTACCCAGATAACCAATTAAGTAACACTGTCCTGATGTTGGCCCAGTGCCTAAACTCAGTATAGGAAGATGGATCACCTGAGGAGCATTTAAACTTTGGGACTGACATTTGTATACATTCCTACAATAGGTGGGACACAGAACCTCTGTGTATATTTGGCATCTTCTCTTCTCTACAATATTTGTAGTTGTACTAAGTCTGAAAAGCTTCTGCTGGTAGCTAGTTACTTAATCCAGGTTTGAGTTTCTGGCAAATGGAGAGGTATGTGAGGTTAAGATCTGCTAATTCCTACTCCCTACATTTCAGAAGAAGTCTATATTTATGTAATTAAAAGTATGTTACAGTTCTTCTTACAGTTTCCTGCTCACCATAGATCATGTCAGGAATGCTTTGGTCCTGTTACCTCAAGGTGTGTGCTGAAATGAAGAGGACTTAATGGACTAATTCATCTGGACTATTTGATGAAATATGGGATGAACCCATTTGTCAGGGCACTGTAGACATGTACATTAATCCACATCTGCTTGCGTATCAGTCAGAAACTCAAGGTATTAGAGCAGAGTAATGGGCCAGGGAGGAAGAAGATGCTGTTCTGCTGCATTGCTTCTTGTTTTCCCCTCCACCTGTTCATGTATTTACTAGGTAGACATATATGGTGCCTATTTTGCCTAGATTTCAACAGAAATTTCAGAAGTTGAACTCCTGGAGTGGAGAGCTAGCAGAACTGAACTAGTTGCTCAAATAAAGTTGTACTAGTGAACACAAGGCCTATGTTTATGCTGAAGTAAAGCTAGTTACGTTGCACTGGGAAGCCCTGCTAAGCGTCTTCTTTATGAAATCTCAGCTACATGTGCATCTGTGGGGAAGAACTTTATGTAATATTCAGGTTAGGAAAGAAAGGTCAAAAGAGGTTGTTTTTTTTATGAAATCTGACAACTCTGTGAAAAAAAGCATTTCCTTCTATCAGTGCTGAATTTCTCTGCATTTACCTTCAATGGGTGACTTAGAATTCCAATATTCTTCTGTGTGATTATTTTCTTTTCTATCATTTTTTTTTCCTTTTTCTAAAAAAACCCCAACAATTTATTTTCTGACAGCTAGGCAAGGCCGGGAAACAGACACAGCAGTAATTCCAGGAAGGTATTTTATTGTTGTAGGGTAGAATAAAGGTTGATTACTAAAAGCCTGGCAGAATTTCTGTCTACTCCATCTTTGGTATAATCAAGGCAGGGTTATGTTTAGGTTCTTTATTGCAATTTTTTCCCCCTCGGGATTGAATAACATCTTCTGAATCTTCCCATTCTTTCCCATTCTCAAGGCCAGGCCTGCATTCTTTCCTAATAATACTTATTTTATTTTTTTTATTTTATTTTAATTCCATTTATATCCCGCCCTTCTCCGAAGACTCAGGGCGGCTTACAAGCTTAGCAGTAGCCTTCATTCTATGTATATGCCTGCTTATTAGGGCTTTCATACACCCCCCAAGCGGCATTATTACAAAGTCAGCTTAATTGCCCCCAACAATCTGGGTCCTCATTTTACCTACCTCGGAAGGATGGAAGGCTGAGTCAACCTTGAGCCTGGTGGGACTCGAACCTGCACTAATTGCAGGCAGCTGGTGTTACTTAAGGAGGCATTAGCCCACTGCTCCACCAAGGCTCTCTTCCAGGCATTATCCCTGGAACAGATGCTAAGTTAATTAGCTCATAGTGTTTTCCATTACCCCTTAATTCCTTTTAAAAATTGGAATCAGATTGGTTATTTTTCCATAAATATAGTTTTTATTAAAAAATTTTCAGAGAATAAAAGCGACAAAATTTTGAAAAAAGTAAAGAAACTAAAGAAAAGTAATAAATAAGTGAGAAAAGAGGTACAAAAAAGGAAAGAGAAAAGAAAATTTCTCTTTTTTCACATTCTTTTCAATAAGGTTCACATGAGGCCAATACTTGATTACTTTCTGTTAAAATGCTGTTGAAATTAAATGGCCTAATGTGGGAAATCAGCTTGTCCGCTAGACTCCCATCTCTTCTGCTTTTGTGAAATTGTTTGCTATTTATTGTGGCAAAGGGATGCAGAACATTCAGAGAAGCCATTGCTCAACCAATGAGTAATTAGCTTCAAACTGATGTCCAACCACTAAGTCTTACAGCCTTCCATGTATGGACTGAATTCATAGAACCAAACCAAACCTAACCAAAAGTAGGGGGGAAATGACAACCAAACATAGCTTTGAAAATTACCAACTAGTGCAGGGGTCAGCAACCTGAAACAGTGAAAGAGCCACTCGGAACCGGTTCCCTCACAAAAGGAAAAACTGGAAGCCACAAAAAATGTGTGCGCATGTGCGTACATGCGAGCATGCGCAGAACAGGGTTTGACTGAAGAGTGGAGCCAAGGCGAGATATGCACCTACCCTGCATATTTGAATTGATTGGTTGAACTTTTTTAGTCCCACTTTTTTTTTTTTTGGACTGCACATGGCAGAGGACTGGGAGCCGCAGGAGACGGCTGAAAGAGCCGCATGTGGCTCTGGAGCCGCAGGTTGCAGACCTGTGAACTAGTGTTTTGATGAAACCTCAGTGCATCCACAGAAATGTCCAAGAGATGTTCTCCAGGGGTGCTTGGAGGGGGGGTTGTCACCTGACATACCTGACCTGAGATTAGATTGATTCAATCCAATTGTCAAGAATGGAACAATGAAAGACTCTCACCCAAATGTTTAAAAGTAGTCCTCGAGTTATGACTGTTTGCTTAGCAACCTTTTAAAATTCCAACAGACCTACAACAGGCCACTGGGTGACTTTGGACGAGTTCTCATCTGTCAGTCTAATCTACTTCATACAATACTGACTTTGGAAAAAAAAAAGGAAAAAAAGTGCCTGGAGGTCCTGGAAAAAGAAAAAGGTGAGGATGCAAACTGAGCAACTGAGTTAATAAAGAATTAAAAAGTTGGTCCTGTCAGACAAGAACATTCATTTTACTTCATAAACCTATTTTGAATTATTGATTATGCCATCTGATCTCTAAATCCAGACTGAAACCCATAACAAGCTAGGAAAACCAAAAGGAAAAAGAAAAAAAGTCTTGTTAAACCTTAAAGATTGAGAAACAAACCTACATACAGTACAGTGTGTCCAATTGACTAGGACCGAGTTTGGTTCCAGCTAAGAAAGTACAAGCTGTACCCCAGCCACAAATAAATTAGTTAAAGGGTATCCTGTAGTCTTTCCAAAACAAGTTTTCAGTTAGCATTCCAGAAATATCTACTTGGAAAATTCATGTTAGTTGCTATCCAAGTGCAAATTCTAGTTTAGCTCCTTTCAATTATTCAGTGAACATCAAGATATCTACAGAGCAGAAACGTATTTCTTTAGAAACATCTAAAACCAGAAATCTATGCACTATTTATTCCACGGTAGTCCCATTAGTATCCTTGGCATTGCTCCTTTGTTCAACTAAATGATTTTCAGTTCAGTTCAATTTCAGCTCTTCTGTGGATACTTACTTGTTTGCAAATATTGAGTCTGAAAGAAATTTAAATGCCACTTCATAGCTTAAATGGAAACGATAGGAAAAAATAATCTGGAATAATGTTACTGACAAGTTTTATTAGATTTCCAGAAAATTATCTCACTGGCGATTATTTTAGGGATTATCTTTATTGCACTTTTTTTTTTCATTCGAGCAGCAAAGGAAACAAAAAAGTAGAATGGTTCTCTATGTTTATTCAAGTATTTATTTTTTCTGGACGATCATCTCTTGATATACAATATTTTCGTGGGAGTTCTTTAGAAAATACGAAGAAAGCAGTGAACTTAAATATTTTTACTGAAAACCTTGCATAAAAATGGAAAGGAAGTCAACTAATAATGGAAATAGAGGTGGCCCACTGTTGAAAACCATATTAGATCAACATTTATCATTTTTATAACATAGAACACAGAATCACAGAGCTGGAAGGACCTCAGAAATCTTCTCATTCAACCTCTGCTCAAGGCAGGAGACCTTATACCATCCTAGTCAAATGTTCGTCCAATCTACTTTTGAAAACCTCCAGTGAGGTCTCCAGCTCGGGGAGACCACCTGTTCTTTTGACCTAATTGTTCTCCACTGTCAAAAAATTTCTCCTTGTTTCTAGATTGGATCTCTCTCTAACAAGCTTCCATTCATTACTTCTTGTCCTGCCTTCTGGTGCTTTGGAGAATATTCCCTCATCTCTGTGACTGCCCCTCAAGTACTGGAAGAAAGTTAAAATTTTCTATAGTAGGGGAGCCATGATGACCCAGGGATGAACTAAGGGTATGAAGACAGCAAGGGCTAGACTCGAGAGAAAGTTAGTATGTTTAAAAATGTTGTAATCTCTAAAAATAAATAAATAAATAGGCAAACAGCTGGACATCTATTAGAAAGCAACTCCTGTAAGAAAACAATTTTCAGGAAATGTGGCTGATTAATTTGAAGGACAGAAATAATATATTTGGTCCTGATAATCAGGACGAAATAAAAGAAACCAAAGTTGAAGAAGTAGTTAGACTTTCACCTTGAGGAGACATTTCAATCTTCTGTATTACCTTTACTAGTGTGTTATCAGCCTAGGAAAAAGTTAGTGAATAAGAGTGAGCCAAGTGCACAGTTTAAGCAATGGTGTGTTGTTTAAGCAAATATAGCTGAAGTATTGCTTTGACTGAAGCATTTGTGCATTTTTTAAAATTTGTTATAATGTTGATTGTGATGATGATGATGATGATGTGCCATCAACTCATTTTCAACTCCTGGTGAACAGGACAATCTATGATTATGTGCACTCACTGCCACTGTAACCAAGGCCATCTATCTTGCTGTTGGTGGTCATCCTGTTCTTCTCTTTCTTCCCATCTTTCCCATCATTAGAACCTTTTCCACAGAGCTGGGTCTTCACATAATGGGTCCAAAGTAGGATAATTCGTGCCTGGTTATTTGTGCCTCAAGTGAGAATCCTGGGTTGATTTGTATGATGATCCATAGGTTTTCTTGGTTGTCCATGGTATTCTCAGCATTCTTCTCCATCACCCAAGTAAGAAAGTGCCATTATTCTTCCTATACTGCTTCTTCAGTGTCAACTTTTGTTTGCAAAGAACATCTCATCTTTGTAGGTATAAACGCATCACTGCATTTGCTACAATGCCTGGGAGTAAATTAGCTACTTTAATTATGAATTGTCACTGAAGGAATGTGGGTGTACATCAAAAGATTTTCCCTGTCCACTTACTGACCAGGACTATGTTGCAAGAAACTTCAGATGTTTCTGTCTAGTTGTTGGATTAAGTAGGATGCATGGAAGATGGAAAGAGTGTGTAAATGATTGAATGACTATAAGTGGAGATCAATTTGATATGTGGGACAACCTTCAGACAGCTGAGGATCAACAGCCATTTTTCTTAACAATGAAAACTAATTTTCAGTTAATGTTATCCTCTACCTTTTCCTCTGCATAGGATTTCATGTGAGAACATTTGCAAACTAGCCCATTATGGGTTTTATATTGCCTTGAAAGAAAAGGAATGCTAGAGGTTCAATTCCTCATTAACCTGTCTATTCTACAAGCACTGCTAGAATTTAATTGGCACCTGAAATTGGAGTCTCTACAGATCAAATAGTCTTAAAATGAAAAGTAAGATATTCTGCTTAGTCTCAAATATAAGATTAAGGAAAAGACCTTGAAAAAATAACATGTGGAGATGATGATATATCCAGAATTTGCTGACTATGTGATCTATTTAATATTATTTCGGAAACTCATTGACTTCTGAAGTTTAATGACAACATTAATGACCAATGCTAGTTTTATTGAAAAATATCTAATAATTGGATTTGTCAACACAGATGTTGTTTTCCTGAGCCATCTTGGCAAGTGAAATGAATTGTAGTAAGAGTTCCCGTATTCTTTTTATCATTTTATTTCTTCTTCTTAGGCTTCTATGCAGCTTCTTAACAACACTCTCAAACTCTGTAAAGTTCCTGAAACAATTCGTGAATAAAGTATAGATCACAGAGGCCTCTCAAGCCTTTTTTACTTATTGATAAAATGTTTCCCTAAACTTCCCCTGTAATAATCAGGGCAGTGCACAAATAACACTGATCTAGGATAGAAATTCTAAAAACTACAATTTATTTGAAATGCTACTGCAGAACAGTTGCCAGGGAAAGCTGGATGGAGCAAATTAGTGGTGGTATCAACCATTCAGTATCTATTTAACTTGCCATTCATTCTCTGAAATTGATGCCACTGAAATTTGCAATTCAATTTCAGGAGTCAAGTTGAACTGAATTTGCAGTTTGAATCCTTTAATCAATTTGAGGATTCCATTCACTAAGATGTAGCTCCTTGCATACAAAAATCCATCTGAATCATTTTGAATCAAAGTGAAATTCAGATCATTGCTTCGCACATCACTAGAACACAGCAAGATGTCGTTCATGTATATATTTGATTTACAAGGCTCCCTCTCCATTGCCCAACTTATAAGATCCTCTAAAAGGTGCACAGGTTGAAAGATTCACTTCATCCTCCTCCATATGCTGAATTCATTTTTGAGCAATACTTCATAGCAAATGAAGAGCAGAACAAGTCAATAACAAAGCTTTCTCACTATTGAACCAAGTTCTAAGGATGCTATTCTAAAGGATGCCCACTCAGCTTCCTCATTCTATTGTGCGTTAAGAACAGAAACTTTTTGAGAAGGCACTACAGGGGGAATGGAGAGATTGCATTCTGATACAAAGTATGAAAAACTACTAAAGTGGAGAACTTTTTAAACTTTTTTTTTTCTAATTTAGATTGATATTCTCTGTTGGAGCATCTGCTTTGTTATGCCATAGCCTGTCAGCTATAATCTAGTGAAGACACACTCTGGAGGTTATCACACCTGCTGAAAATTAGCTATTTAGTAATGAGCTGTATAGAGTGTTCAGCTAGTACGTAGCATGTCCAGAGAGAATTCTATCAAAAGAAACTGGCTTTCTCTGAGTTATGAACTTGTCCAGATAGCAGCTTCTCTTGCAATTCTGTGATTTGCATTGAGCAGGAAAATATCTCAGCGTACAGTATTGTATACCCATTGTCTACTTGTCCATCCATAAGAGGATGAGGCTGGTATATCCAACAGGTCCAGTCATTATAGTTCTAAAACAGTGATGGCAAACCTTTTAGAGACCGAGTGCCCAAACTGCAATCCAAAACCCACTTATGAATTGTTGGGTGCTGGGTGGGCATGGCCCATTGGGTGGGTGTGGCCCATTGGGTGGGCGTGGCTGTAGTGGTAACGGCAGACTGGGTGGGACTAAAATGTTAAATCAATCAATTCCAACTTTGCGAGATCTTTTTTTTTCCTGTGAGAAGTTGAAATTGATTGAACCTTTTTTTTTTTTTGCACATGGCAGCGGAGGCCTAAAGTGAAAAGGTTTTATTTATTTATTTTATTTATTTATTAGTTTTTATAAACCGCTCTTCTCCCGAGGGACTCGGGGCGGTGTACAGAGGAAAACGCAGCTGAAGGCCTAGGACTGGGGCAACAGCGCGCGTGCCCACAGAGAGGGCTCTGGGTGCCACCTGTGGCACACGTGCCATAGGTTCGCTACCATGGTTCTAAAAAGTAAGAACACTGCCATTTGATACAGATTCAATATACATCTATACTTACACGAAATGACTCCACAGGACAACAGACGGTAATACAAAGAATGTTCTGAGGAGACAAGAAAGTTCTCTTAATAGTATTAACTGTATGTCTCAATAGAAGAAAATATTTGCAGCTCAGGGTTGAACTGTATGCTCCATCGTACTCTCTGAGCTTGCAGAGACGTTCCATTACCCAACTAGGGTACTTCTCAATGGATGAGTTGGGCAATGAAACATCTGCAAGAAAACACCCAAGCTCAGAGAGCACCAAGGAACCCACAATATTATCTCTACCTATAATGAGAAACCCCGCTTGAGAAAGCCATAATGCTGGGAAAGGAGAAAGAAAGAGAAGAAAATGGTGACTAGCAGCAGGATGGATTCACTTGATTATGGCAGTGATGAATACACTGTTAGAAGATCTAAAGGGCCAGATTGGGGACAGATCATCCCAAAGACTCAGCTGGCATCTGACAAGCAAAGTCATGGGGGGAAGCCAGATTTGCTTAACAGCCACATGATTCATTTAACAATTATGGTTGATTCACTTAACAACTATAGCAAGAAGGTGGTAAGATCAGGTGCAACTTGCATAACAACTGCCTCACTCAGCAATGGAAGTTCCAGTCCCAATAGTGGTCATAAATCAAGGACTATTGGTAATGCTGCAACAACACTTAAATTTAATACAACGAATGCAGAGTTACTCTGAGTCTCTTTCTCATTCTTCCTTCCTTATCCAAACTCAAGGATCTCTTCTGAATCAGCCCTGCTTCCTCCCCGAACTTTCTGGTTGTTCCCATGGTCTGTTAGGCATTCCATCACCCTCCACAGCTGCACAAATTTCCTTACTTACAGATGATGCCTTGATGTTTTGCAGAGATGTAAACATTCAATGAATAAGTTAAATAAAAAAATCGATTCAAACCTGCTTTGTCATTTGCAGGACAATTTCAGTAAATGCTGTTTATTAGAGTCAATAGACTGGGGTGACGGGGTGGGGGGAGTTTTTGTTTTATACTTTTCTTGGTTTCTTTTACAAGTGTTCTTAAAACATGGGTGATAGTTTATTGAAGCCAGGTGCTCAGATTGCAAAACTAGCCAACAGATCAATCCCAAATGGTGACGTTGTGGATAGAAAATGAATGAAGAGGGAGGCTCAGCCTCTTTGAGCTATCTTTGTCATCAACCCTAGCCCCCATTGTCTGCCATCCTTTAGTGAAACAAGTACATGGCAGAAACCCATCCTGACTCAACAGGATTATAATGGCCTTACTATAAATTAGTGCCATTATCAGCAGCCCTTGAGAGACAAGATTTCACAATGCTAACAACTGGCCCTTATTTGCACACCAAACAAAAGCCAGCTCAAACCACTTTGTACCCAATGATTAATTCTCCTAACTGCTCCTCTTTTCAACCTCACAGCTGTTCTCAAGTCCTTCTGAATCAGAACAGGAAGTTTCCAGGCTAAGGGTCGACCTGCAAGATCCCAATGAGCCTTTATCTTAATGAGGCGGGTACCACTGAAATATTGGGCAATCCAGAAGTCTTTTGAACCCTGCTGAGGTGTTTTAAGAGTTTTTCCCATCTTCTCTTGCCAGAGAGATTTTGGATTTTCTCCCTCATTTTCAGAGGGTCCTAGAATTTCTTTTGATGGTACTTTTCAAGCTAACTGGATTGCTCTAAGGCAGGGGTCTTCAAACTTGGCCCTTTTATGACTTGTGGACTTCAACTCCCAGAATTCCTCAGCCAGCGTGCCTGGCTGAGGAATTCTGGGAGTTGAAGTCCACAAGTCATAAAAGAGCCACATGTGAAGACCCCTGCTCTAAGGTGATGGAGGGACAGTGGCTCTCTTCAGCATCCTGCTTTGAAAAAAAACTCCAAATCAAGAGTTCCTACCTGATATTTGCTTTGGATGTAACTTAAGCCTAGACGCCTACAGCAGGAGTCCCCAATCTGTGGGCCACTGCTTATCCCTCCACTAGTGCTAGCACTGACATGAGCACAACCCCAAGCATTGCCTGGGTGCTAGCAGCCTTGTTTGTGTCACCCAGGCGCTAGTGGCATTTGTCTTGCATGGATACTAACGGCTCCGTTTGTGTCACGTGGGTGCTAGCACTGCCCCAAGAGTTGTGCGGGTCCTAGTGGCCTGTTTGTGGCACATTTTAGAATGTGTATTCCCACCTATGGGAATGTCATCAAAACCTTCCCACCCCCAATCACACTGAATGGGAATTGTTTAAAGATACAGCTGTTATTTTTAGTACACTATTCATCTTTTAAAAAGAGCAAGTCTTTCATCTCATCATTTGTACTTATATATCCATTTTGGCAGCCATTTTTTTCTGGATTGCCCCTAAAGCAGCAATTTTCAGACCTGTGGACTTCAACTCCCAGAATTCCCCAACCAACCACTGTCTGGGGAATTCTGGGAGATGAAGTCTACAAGTCTTAAAGTTGCCCAGGTTGGCCACCCCTGCTCCAAAGTTTGGATTGGTTGGTGATGATAGTGAAGAGTAAGGATAGGTAATAACATTAAAAAGAGTAAGTAACAGTTACATGCCTAGAATAAGAAAATAGAAGCAGTCTTGGATAATGAAAAAATTAAGAGCGTGGGCACAAGTGGAGCTTTACATGAAAAATAATTGTGTAAATGTCCCTGTTTTCAACTATAATGATACACAGAACCTGTCTCCAGTCATCATTTATTCAACTTTTTAAAAAATGAGAACACCTGAATCCTTGCATTATGATCTTTATGGTCAGGTTAATTGGTTTTTTTGAAGAACAGTTTTCAAGTTTGCGAAGTTTATGCTGTGTTTTTTTTTTTGCTGAAACCCCAAGATCCACCAAACAGAACCAAATATCCCTCTTGATATCTTAAAACCAAATAATTCTACAACTAAAAACTTGTTCTGAGGAGCAGAAGTAAATAAATAAAGGATGTGATCCTTTCATAAAGGTAAAGTAAAGGTAAAGTTTCCCCCACACATGTGTGCTAGTCGGTTCTAACTCTAGGGGCCAGTACTCATCTCCATTTCAAAGCTGAAGAGCCAGCGCTTGTCCGAGGACGTCTCCATGGTCATGTGGCCGGCATGACTAGACGCCAAAGGCACATGGAATGCTGTTACCTTCCGACCGTAGTGGTCCCTATTTTTCTACTTGCATTTTTACGTGCTTTCGAACTGCTAGGTTGGCAGAAGCTGGGATGAGTAACAGGCGCTCACTCTTGTTACGTGGCACTCGGGATTCGACCCACCAAACTGCCGATCTTCTGATCGACAAGCTCAGCGTCTTAACCCACTGAGCCACCACGTCCCTTGATCCTTTCATACCCCTCCTTTATTTTAGTAGAATAATAAAATTGGGGCAGGAGAAAATCCTCACATTGTTTTATTGTTAAGCAATTGATCTTGATCAGTATTTCTCAACCTTGAGAATGTTAAGTTGTATAGACTGGGGAATTCTGGGAGCTGAGTAATATACATCTTAAAGTTTCTAAGGTGGAAAAACACTGATCTACAGAACTGTGAATAGATCACTACTTGCCTCCTACCTACTCCTATTTTCAACACCTTGGTCGGAAGGTCTCACAATCCTTGTATCAGATTCTGTTTTTCTCCACATGGTGCTGAAGTATAATTTCTAGCAGATTCTGTCAGCAGAACCAGTGGTGAGGACTGCTGAGAGTTGAACTCAGCCACAGATGGAGGACTGCAACCTGTTTACTCTTGCCCTGGGTTGTTCTTATGTCATAACTTGCTGAAGACAAGCAAGTCAACCAAACTGGAACTTTTACAACTGTAGTTATGCTATGCAGTTGGATTCTACACAGATTTATTTTTTAAAAAAATTAAGTGGGTGGAATGTTAATCTTTATTTGCAATTACTTATTGTTATGATTATTCACCAGTAATTCAGCTCCTTGGTCAGGTTGATAAAGGAATATAGTTGTGGAGAGCAAATGATCCTTTCTGAGTCTTTTTTATGAGGCTTGGTTCTTTCAGACTCTTCTCTTTAGACCTGTTTTCTGTTTATATCTGAATCATTATATGCATTTGATGGGCCATTTGCTATAGGGCCACTTACTAAAAATGCAAGGTTATGGTATGAACTGAGAAGGAAGGGAGGAGATGTGTATTTGCAAAGCCTGCATAAGAAAGATAAGGGAGGAGGGAGTGTGGACTGGTGGGGGAGGGGGCTTTCAATGTAGAAAATAAGAGCTGACTGTCAGCAGAGACATCATCCTGCCAACAAAAGTGTGTATAGTCAAGGCCATGGTTTTCACAGTTGCAATGTAGGGCTGTTAAAGTTGGACCATAAGAAAGTCTTGAGCGCCAAAGAATTGAGGCCTTTGAACTATGGTGCTGGAGAAGACTCCTGCGAGTCCCTTGGACTGCAAGGTGATCAAACCGATCAGTCCTAGAGGAGATCAACCCTGACTGCTCTTTAGAAGGCCAGATCCTGAAGTTGAAACTCAAACACTTTGGCCACCTAATGAGAAGGAAGGACTCACTGGAGAAGAGCCTAATGCTGGGAAAGGTTGAGGGCAAGAGAAGAAGGGGCCGACAGAGAATGAGGTGGCTGGATGGAGTAACTGAAGCAGTAGGTGTGAGCTTAAATGGACTCCAGAAGATGGTAGAGGACAGGAAGGCCTGGAGGAATATTGTGCATGGGGTCGGACATGACTTTGCAACTATCAACAACAAAGGAATTGGGTTAAGGCAGAGCCAATAGAAGACATGCTAAAAGTCCTCCAGGATGCCTATTAGTTAACTTTTAGGAATAGGGTTGAAGTACAATCAACAGAATACTTGTTAGATAACTTTTGAAGTGTTTATTAGTTAAGACTTAGAAATAGGGATGGCATGGAGCCAATAGATAATTTTCAAAAAGCCTATTAGACAATGTTTCTTTATCCCACCTTGAAAAACTGTATAAAAGCTTGTTCAGTCCTTTGTTTTGGGTCCTTGCATTTTGCTGGCTGGGACCCCTTTTGCTGAAGCACTTGAAAAAGAAATCAAAGACCCAAATTTGGGGACAACACATTATATAAAAAGGCTGAGAGAAGTTAACCAAGCATCCAAGCACTGCTTATTTAAAAGATGATATCTTAACTCTATAAAGTACAGTGTTCTTCCATTAGGCATCATGTGATGCCATTGAGAGAGAAACAGAGAGGCAAAGTCAGGAAAGAGAAAAATGTTTGCTGTATGCTTCCTTTGAATGACTCACCATCTTCCTTTGTTTCAGTTTAAAAAAAGGTTTCATAAGAAACTCATTTGTTCTCCACTTTTGAGTTGAATCTCTTTAAATGTAAAAAAGAAGGAATGGGAGATCATTTTAATGCAAATAGGGTTTTCTATCCAAATCAAACTAACAGCTCTCATAAAAAAAATCCTATAAAAAAGGGATCCTCTTTTGTAATCGGCTCAGATTATCACTGGTTTTGCTCTTAAACACATGCCTCCATGGCACTTTTGAGTGGAGATGGACAAGAATTGAGTATGGGTTTTCTCTAATAACTTTCATAAGTTTCTAGGTGGGTGTAATATTTAAACCTGTTGAAGGTAAGAGGAACTGATTAGATTCATCTATCCAAGCAGGAAAACGTATTTATTTAACATTTTAGAGAGTTCAACCATGTATACGGGGCTGAAAAATCTATTTCTCCTTTTTTATGTCCCAGCATAACATGGGAGTCCTTCTTCAAGTGTTAGGTTCCAAATAAGACCTTTGTCCAGGTCTTGGAAGAATCATTGATTTCACAGGACTTTGCTTCACTGGGAATAACAAAAATCCAGGGATTTATGGTTGGCAAAGTACTTATAATGTCTTTGAAATGTCATATGTATCCTCAAGAGAGTTAAATTCCCAGAAATCCTTGAAAACAGGAAACAATTTTATAATATATTGTAACTATGCCTGTTAGGGATTATTTATGCAACTCTTTGGACCAGCAATCATTGGCTAAGCAAGTTCTATTATTGTCAGGCCAGCCCTCAATTCTGTAAATTGACCCTTAATTCTCAATGGCAGTTGATTCACATGTTCAAAGTGTTGTCTATAAGGACCCACCTCAACTAACCACCCAAGACAACAGAACTCTTGAAACAGGCATTGTCTCAAAAGGAAACTTTTATTAGGGGTCTGTGACAGTAGGGAAGTCAAGGTGAGATCTGGGCAAAATCCCATGCAAACGGTATAGCTAAGCTAGCAAGATTCCTCCTCTCTTCAAAGTCATAATGTTCATTTGAAATCCAGCCAGTCCGCAGGTGGCACAAAGCCTGGCTGGCTGGTACAGTTGGCTTGCATCTCAAGGTCTTCCCCAGCTTTCTAACTATCTCCCTGATAAGGGAGAGACATTCCTTTCTCAAGATGATAGAGGCAGGAGAGGGAAAGTAGAAAGCGAAAGTTATCCCAAGTGATAGCATGTTCCCCTCCCCCCAGCAGAATGGCAGGCCACAGAAGTAGAATAACTATTCAAGGGAAACGATGAGGTTTGGGGACCTGACATTGTCAATGTACTGTAACTGATACATCATATTTACACAGCATAATTTAAATTCCTTTGATCTTAATTTCTTGGAAAGATAGTTGCAGTTTATAGCAATGCCAATGAGCCAGTTGCTATTGCAAGTGAAAATAAGAGACATCTGTCTCATTTTCTCTGTAAAGTAAAATTCTCTGACAAATAGAGAAATTCCAGCTTCTGGATCTTTAGGCAGTTCTAGCCATCATGAAGAAATGGGACAGATCAAATGTTTTCTATTTTCCTCCTAATTCTTCATTTCCATTTATAGATGAAGTACAGTAAATTATTTTTCTGGGTGCTTTTTGGGACTGAATTTCTGTCACCAAATATGAGAGAGAAAATAGTACCTTTTGGTTTAGCAAAATTATAAATGGTCTGCTGAGAACTTTATGTATATTACGGGAGCCAGTTTGGTGTAGTGTTTAAGGCGCTGGCCTAGAAACCAGAGGACTGTGAGTTCTAGTCCTGCCTTAGGCACGAAAGCCAATTGGGTGATTTCAGGCCCATCACTTCTCTCAGCCCAACACAACTCATAGGATTGTTGTTGTGGGGAAAATATGAGGAATAATAAAATAATAAAAATATGCGTATCTGTCACTTTGAGCTACTTATAAAGTAATAAAGGAGGGATTAAAAACCTAATATATACATACATAAATCTTTGTTGTTGTTAGCTGCGAAGTCGTGTCCGACTCATCGCGACCCTATGGACAACATTCCTCCAGGCCTTTCTGTCTTCTACCATCTTCTGGAGTCCATTTAGGCTCACACCTACTGCTTCAGTGACTCCATCCAGCCACCTCATTCTCTGTCGTCCCCTTCTTCTATTGCCCTCGATCTTTCCCAGCATTAGGCTCTTCTCCAGTGAGTCCTTCCTTCTCATTAGGTGGCCAAAGTATTTGAGTTTTAGCTTCAGGATCTGGCCTTCTAAAGAGCAGTCAGGATTGATCTCCTCTAGGACTGACCGGTTTGATCGCCTTGCAGTCCAAGGGATTCGCAGGAGTCTTCTCCAGCACCATAGTTCAAAGGCCTCAATTCTTTGGCGCTCAGCCTTTCTTATGGTCCAACTTTCACTGCCATACATTGCAACTGGGAAGAACATAGCCTTGACTATACGCACTTTTGTTGACAGGGTGATGTCTCTGCTTTTTAGTGTGCTGTCTAGATTTGCCATGGCTTTCCTTCCCAGGAGCAAGCGTCTTTTAATTTCTTGGCTACAGTCCCCATCTGCAGTGATCCTGGAGCCCAGGAAAACAAAATCTTTCACTACCTCCATTTCTTCCCCATCTATTTGCCAGGAATTGAGAGGGCCAGATGCCATGTTCTTGGTTTTCTTAATGTTAAGTTTCAACCCAAGTTTTGCACTCTCCTTCTTCACCCGCAACAAGAGGCTCTTTAGTTCTTCTTCACTTTCTGCCATTAGAGTGGTATCATCTGCGTATCTTAGGTTGTTGATATTTCTTCCGGCAATCTTAATTCCAACTTTTGATTCATCTAGCCCTGCCTTTCTCATGACGTGCTCTGCATATAAGTTAAATAGGCAGGGCAACAGTATACACCCTTGCCGGACTCCTTTCCCAATTTTGAACCAATCAGTGGTTCCGTGTCCAGTTCTCACTGTTGCTTCTTGACCCACATATAGGTTTCTCAAGAGACAAATAAGATGGTCTGGTACTCCCATCTCTTTAAGAACTTGCCACAGTTTGTTATGATCCACACAATCAAAGGCTTTAGCATAGTCAATGAAGCAGAAGTAGATGTTTTTCTGGAACTCCCTAGCTTTCTCCATGATCCAGCGTATGTTGGCAATTTGATCTCTAGTTCCTCTGCCTCTTCGAAATCCTGCCTGTACTTCTGGTAGTTCTCGATCCACATACTGCTGAAGTCTAGCTTGTAGGATTTTAAGCATGACTTTACTAGCATTAGAAATGAGTGCAATGGTGCGATAGTTTGAACATTCTTTGGCACTGCCTTTCTTTGGAATTGGAATGTAAACTGATCTTTTCCAATCCTGTGGCCACTGTTGAGTTTTCCAAATTTGCTGGCAAATTGAGTGTAGCACTTTTACTGCACTGTCTTTTAAGATTTTGAATAGCTCAGCTGGAATACTGTCACCTCCACTAGCTTTGTTGTTGCTCAGCTTTTCTAAGGCCCACTTCACTTCACATTCTAAGATGTCTGGCTCGAGGTCAGTGACCACCTCATTGTGATTATCTGGGATGTTAAGCTCATTCTTGTATAGTTCTTCTGTGTAATTTTGCCACCTCTTCTTAATCTCTTCTGCCTCTGTTAGGTCCCTGCCATTTTGGTCCTTTATCATGCCCATTTTTGCATGGAATGTTCCCTTTATCTCTCCAATTTTCTTGAAAAGATCTCTGGTCCTCCCTATTCTATTGTTTTCTTCTATTTCTTTGCACTGTTCATTTAAGAAGGCATTCTTATCTCTTCTAGCTATTCTCTGGAATTCTGCATTCAATTGGGCATATCTATGTTTTTCTCCCTTGCCTTTCGCTTTCCTCCTTTCTTCAGCTATTTGCAAAGCTTCCTCAGACAGCCATTTTGCTTTCTTGCATTTCTTTTTCTTTGGGATGGTTTTGGTTGCTACCTGTTGTATAATGTCGCGAACCTCTGTCCATAGATCTTCAGGCACTCTGTCTATCAGATCTAATTCCTTAAATCTATTTGTAACCTCTACTGTATAATCAATAGGGATATGATTTAATTCATACCTGAGTGGCCTAGTGCTTTTCCCTACTTTCTTCAGTTTAAGCCTAAACTTTGCAATGAGAAGCTCATGGTCTGAGCCACAGTCAGCTCCTGGTCTTGTTTTTACCGACTGTATAGAACTTCTCCATCTTTGGCTGCAGAGCATATAGTCAATCTGATTTCTGTGTTGACAGTCTGGTGATGTCCATGTGTAGAGCCGTCTCTTGGGTTGTTGGAAAAGAGTGTTTGCTATGACCATCGTATTCTCTTGACAAAATTCTATCAGCTTGTGCCCTGCTTCATTTTGTACTCCAAGGCCAAACTTCCCTGTTATTCCAGTTATCTTTTGGCTTCCTTCTTTAGCATTCCAATCCCCCATGATGATAAGGACATCATTTTTTGGTGTTACTTCTATAAGGTGCTGTAGGGCTTCATAGAACCGGTCAATTTCATCCTCTTCAGCACTGGTGGTTGGGGCATAGACTTGGACTACTGTGATATTGAATGGTTTCCCTTGGATTCGAACTGAGATCATTCTGTCATTTTGAGGATTGTATCCCAGTATTGATTTTCCTACTCTTTTATTGACTATGAAGGCTACTCCATTTCTTCTGAGGGATTCTTGCCCGCAGTAGTATACCTGATGGTCATCTGAATTAAATTCACCCATTCCTGTCCATTTTAGTTCGCTGATACCTAAGATGTCGATGTTCAGTCTTGTCATCTCTTGTTTGACCACGTCCAGCTTTCCTTGATTCATGGATCTTACATTCCAGGTTCCTATGGAGAAAAAATCTTTACAGCATCGGACTTTCCTTTCACCACCAGACACATCCACAGCTGAGCGTCCTTTCGGCTTTGGCCCAGTCGCTTCATTCTTTCTGGCGCTACTAGTACTAGCCCTCTGCTCTTCCCCAGTAGCATATTGGACGCCTTCCGACCTGAGGGGCTCATCTTCCAGCGTCATATCGTTTTGCCTTTTGGTACTGTCCATAGGGTTTTCATGGCAAAGATACTGGAGTGGGTTGCCATTTCCTTCTCCAGTGGATCACGTTTCGTCAGAACTCTCAGCTATGACCTGTCCGTCTTGGGTGGCCCTGCACGGCATAGCTCATAGCTTCATTGAATTATGCAAGCCCCTTCGCCACGACAAGGCAGTAATCCATGAAGGGGACATAAATCTTAACATGTACCATATTAAATTTTTAAATATTTTAAGGTTTGGAGAACAAGATGCTGGTTGAACAAAGATAAAACCAAGCCAGGGAAGATTAATAACTTCCTAGACAAAATACAGACTGTGTACACAGAACATCTCTGAATTAGATTTTGATATCTCTCTCCAGAGCAAATACGCTGCAAAAATTCCTCCATTGGAGATCTTGGGAATCTGCAGCTCTTGGGATTCTGGAGTTTAAATCTGGTTCTTGTCAGCATCTCCTATCATGCATTATTCAATTCCAAATTGTTATGTGAAATAAAATGTTGGACATAGTTTGTGTTAGGTAGGTTGTTTAAAAAAAACCCTCTCCCACCCCCCACCCCCAAAGATTTGTGTGAATTTTGGAGCACACAGGGACAAATGCTGAGTCACACTGATTGCTTTGATGAATGCTTATTGATGCAATCCTCGAGTCTGTTCCAGTGGATTGCATTCTATGGCTTTCTCTGAAATCATGACAGCTTTTATCTTACATCACTAGCTGCTATTGGTCACAAGAGAAATCAATGGGCTGGCTCAACATAAGGCCACTTAATATATTTACATTTAACAAAACGAGCTCATTAATGAAAGAAGTTGTCAGAGTTATGGGAAAGTGCAGGGTCTGAGTGCTGTTTCAGATTTTTGACAGGGTTTTAACAGGAATGGCCAAGCCATTTGTCTCAGAGTGCAATTAGCTTCTTGTCTGCTTACTCTATGATCCTATAACTCTTTGCTTAGGTACAGCGCAAACTGCTCTGAATTTCTCTGGGCTGAAGCATTAATGTCAACAAATATATTAATCTTTTTCAATCAAACACTGAAAGCTAAAGTGTTTCAAAATCCATGTTAGGACCAGGTTAAATCATAAACCCAGTTCAATCATATCCACAACCAAGAGTTCTTTACGCCATTCTTTACGCCAACAATTCTTTTAAGGAACAGGCAGTTATAGCTTTAAATTGTTTGGCTAAGAACAAGACTCGTTCCCAATTTGAAAAATGCTTGTCAGTGGGATTGACACAATTCTCAAGAAGGGCCTATTGTAGAGTAAATTAGATTCCATGGCTAAATATGACCAAATATCATCAGCCACAGCATGAGATGACGTGTATATATGGTGCCCCTGTTATTGAAAATATTCCTCATGATTTGTTTGTTAACTGTATGCCCTTTTTAGGCTTAGATAGTTAAAATCCCTGCTTCAAAGAACAGCCCACTGGGATCTGAATCACAGACTGTCCTATTTCCCCCTGGGCTCTAATGTATACATTGTGAGAACTGCTAAGTTTATAGTTGAGGCAGTTCAAGTAAGAACTTGCTGTATCAAACAGATTGAGGTCGCATGTAAAGGTGACGTATTTATCTGCATGTCTATCCTTTGCATTTACCACAGATGTATTTTAATGTATTTTCTTTTATGTATTTTACCTGCAAATTAGATCCTATATTTTATTTGTATTATTTGTAAGACTAATCAATTAATAAAGTATTACTGCTACTGGTCCTTCAAAACATCTTAAGTAAACCAAAAGATCCAGGAGCCCAAGCTGTTACAGTGCAAGGACTGTAACAGCCACTATGCTAGGTATGAGATTAGCAGAGTGCATCCATGAAACCTACGGGCAGTCAGAAGACATGATGAAAACTTCTTCATCTCACAAGACATTCACAGACTCAGCCATAGTTTCAGCTGCAAAGCTGTGAGCATCCTAGACCAAGCTCAATCTAAAAATACTTGGGGATTCCTAAAAGCTTGGCATTCAGACAAATCAGCCATGAATAGACACATAGAGTTAAACCACATTTACAAACCATTCAAAAGAGACGATTAAAAAAAAGCTAAGAAGGAAACAACAAAACAGAATACATTTTTCTCCAGCAACCAATAGCCAGATAAGCAAGGATTAATACCAGACAAGCAAGCAAGCAGAAAACAATGCCCAAATCAAGGAGCTACAGAGGAGAAAACCACACCCCACCAATACTGTCAGAGCAAGCTGCTGCATATAAAGAGCGAGTAAATGCACACTCACTAGCCTTGATGATGCTAGCTGATTGGGTAATGAAACATCTACAAGGAAAAAACCAAGCTCAGAGAGCACCAAGGATTTCATAGTTCATCCCTGAGCTAACATACACCATATTGTCTTCTATTGAAGTTCTTTTCAAGACTATATCTTGCACAAATTAAAGTGATTTGATATCAAATAGTGGTGGGGTTTTAGAAGGGTTTTAGAAGAAGAAAAAATAGTCAAAACCTTTGCCATAAATCTTTCTGCTTAATGCTTAATTTCTAAAATAAAAATTAATGAAGGTCACGTCTGCAGGAAGTTGTGCTCCCTAGCATTAGAGATTCATCTACTATTATTGACATTTCAGGAGTATGTTGTAATTGCTTAGTGCTGAAAGGTATTAATATTGCCATTCCACATGCCTTCACATTAAAAGCAAGTTATAGACTAGACTCTAAATCAAACAGAAGCTGGCTAGGGATCAATCTCTTAATACCTTCTTTAATTCTTGTATAACCTGTCAGTATATAGGACAAGTGGTGCTGGTAATAAGGGGAAGAAATTCATTTCAGATAGGTATAAACATTTAGATTTTGTTCAGAGTTGCTTGACTTAAGCAGATCTGTGAGGAAAAAAGAATACTTTTGTTGCCATTTATATACTACTAAAACCCTCTTGTTTGTTTATAAAAATCAATTAAGCAATGCAGTACACTATAGGGCAACAATCTCAAGTGGGCTAAAGAATAAGTCCCAAATTTGGGACCTATTACTCTTGTGGGATTGAAATTTAACAAAATTGTGGCCCCTTCTGCATTGCCATGCAGCCACGGTCACCTGCAGTTATGTGATCATCATTTCTGACTACACTTCCCAGAAATCCATAGGTTGGGTAGTGTAAGGGAAGATGGGAGAGTCCATTTCCCCACCCCTCTTGCCCCTATGCCCAATTGGCTGGTAAAGTAAAGGTAAAGGTTCCCCTGCACATGTGTGCTAGTCGTTCCCAACTCTAGGGGCCGGTGCTCATCTCCGCTTCAAAGCTGAAGAGCCAGCACTTGTCCAAGGACGACTCCGTGGTCATGTGGCCAGCATGACTAGATGCCAAAGGCACACGGAACGCTGTTACCTTCCCACCGTAGTGGTCCCTATTTTTCTACTTGCATTTTTACGTGCTTTCGAACTGCTAGGTTGGCAGAAGCTGGGACAAGTAACAGGCGCTCACTCTGTTACACGGCACTTGGGATTCGACCCGCCAAACTGCCGACCTTCTGATCAACAAGCTCAGCGTCCTAACCCACTGAGCCACCGCGTCCCTTGAAACCAAGGCTAACATTTGAAATATCTTAACAGTGGTGAGTGGTGAGAGAAGGACAAGGGAGTGATGCCTGCTCAGTGAGGTAGGGCTGGCTGGAGGGGTGCCAGCAGACATTGGGCGAGCTCTCTTCCTCCTTGGAGGATACACCAGAATGGAAAGCAGGGGTGCAATTTTCCTCATGGTCCTCAATTCCTTCTCTGCCCAGGAAAGTGGCAAGCTGTTCTGTGGGATGATGATGGAGAAGGAGAAGGAGGAGGAGGAGGAGGAGAAGGAGGAGGCAACTTCTCAGCTGATATGCTGAGAAATGTGAACAGAGGAGAAAACATACCAGCCTCTTTTATAAATGGAAAGAAGGATGACCCATGGGATGTCCAGTTATTGTTAAAGTTTTGGAAATACTTGCTTATTTATTGCAAAATTGCCAGAGCATTTATAAAGTTCAATCATTCTTTTTCTCACTCTTGACCAAAGATAATTGGTCCTGTGACAGCCAATGCTGATTATTCATACTGCTACCTTTCATGAGGACTTTAATGTAGGCAATGCAAGGAGGTGATTGCACAACAAATGGCTCCCAATGGCTTTTAAAAATCACATTAGACGTGAACACATAGTGGCATAAAAGCATTTTCAGGGACTTTTCTTAAGCCTGACTATGACAACACTGCAGAGCCCTGAAGAGATCAAGACAATCATCACAGCGGGTCAAGGATTCCCATCCAGAATGCTTCATTAATGCAAGATGTTCAATGACAAAACAATTAAATATTTCCAAGGTTGTTTTTAATAGCTTATACAACCATGAAACTGGTGGGTATTATCCCCAGTATTCAAGACAGTCTGTTTTATTAACATTTTGCAATTTCCCCCCAGGGCTATGACAATATAAATTTTGGAAAGACAATTGATTTATTATCTGGCTAAAATAAGAATGCTGCAAAGGACACCGGACCAGAAGCTATTTTAGCAACTTGAAAATCCCATATAATTTTCCATCTTCATCACACCAAAAAAAAAAAAAAAACCAACCCAAACCCCTCTTTCCTGAAGAGACTTTCTTATAACAAAGGGAATTAATTCAGGTTTTGCCATATCGAAACCCAGCTTCAAGACTCAATTGGCCATAATCTTGTTAAAGTCATTTGCGGGACTGAAGGTGAAAAAAGGAGCAAAATGTAGCAGTGTCTTTTAGGTGTGTGGTTTTAGGTGGCAACCATATTATACTCCAGATATTGTTGACTTGTATTTTCTAATATCCCTCACTCACTACTGGCTAAGGCAGAGTTGCTGGATGTATCTTCAACCCTGGACAGCAGACCATAGTTTCCCCTCTTTCAGCTTGATATGAAATGGACCAAAGCAGAGGGGGCAGAAATCGCATTGGCTTTTCCGAAGTCAGGCAGCCATTTTGATATAACGATAAAAAAGAATTCCAATGTAACGCCATTCTGTGGGAATTAAGGGAAGAAACTAAAAGTGAGCATTTCTTTGCATGTATGAAAATGACTAAAATTGGAATAAATTTCCATAGGAGATTTCAAGGTGAAACTCTTATGTACAATTATAATTACATTTGATTATAATCAATTCAAACTTAATAATGAAGGCAGGTATTATTGCATCACACATATTGTATTAGTACCAGAAGGTTAGTGGCAAAGCAAAAGTTAAGCTGTCAAGAATGGGACATTATCTTCTGACTGTGTATATTTTAAGCTTTATAGAGGACGGCTATAGATTTTTCACGATGCTTTGAATGCATGAGCCCTATAGTTTAGACATTCCTGCTATGAATTTGCACAAGTTTAATGAAGGTTGACGCAGTGGCTCAGTGGGTTAGGACGCTGAGCTTGTCGATCAGAAGGTCGGCAGTTTGGCAGGTCAAATCCCGAGTGCCGCGTAGCAGAGTGAGCGCCTGTTACTCGTCCCAGCTTCTGCCAACCTAGCAGTTCGAAAGCACGTCAAAATGCAAGTAGAAAAACAGGGACCACTGCGGTGGGAAGGTAACAGCGTTCCGTGCGCCTTTGGCGTCTAGTCATGCTGGCCACATGACCACGGAGACATCCTCGGACAAGCGCTGGCTCTTTGGCTTTGAAACGGAGATGAGCACCGGCCCCTAGAGTCAGAAACGACTAGCACACATGTGCGGGGGAACCTTGACCTTGATGTTGCAATAAATCCAGTTTTTAAGATCACACATTATTTGCTGCTTTTACTGTAAAACCAAGAGGGCTACTCCTTGAAAAAATATGCAACTGGTCTTTTCTCCAAAGAAAAAATGCAACTGATCTAGTCTCCAAAGCAACTGAAGGCAGGACAAGAAGCAACGAATGGAAACTAACCAAGGAGGGAACCAATCTAGAACTAAGGAGAAATTTCTTGACAGTTAGAACAATTAATCAGTGGAACAACTTTCCTCCAGAAGTCCAACACTGAAGGTTTTTGAGAAGAGACTAGACAACCATTTGTCTGAAATGGTATACAGTTTCCTGCTTGAGCAAGGGGTTGGACTAGAAGAACTCAAAGGTACCTTCCAATTCAGTTACAGTTGCAAGAAAAAAGTATGTGAACCCTTTGGGATTACGTGGAGTTTTGCATGAATTGGCCATAAAATGCACTCTAAACGTCATGTAAGTCACAACAATAGAAAAACACAGTCTGCTTAAAATAATACTACACAAACATTAGCTGTTGTCATGTTTTAATTGAACATAAGATGGAAACATTCACAGTGCAGGGTGGAAAAAGTATGTGAACCCCTAGCCTAATGACTTCTCCAAGAGCTAATTGGAGCCAGGAGTGAGCCAACCTTGACTCCAACCAGTGTGATGATATTGGATGTGTTGCTGACAGCTGTCCTGCCCTTTAAAAACACACACCTGTTTTGGGTTTAATGGTCTCAAGAAGCACTTTCTGTGTGAACCATGCCTTGCAGAAAAGAGCTCTCAGAAGACCTACGATCAAGAATTGTTGACTTGCATGAAGCTGGAAAGGGTTACAAAAGTATCTCCAAAAGCCTTGATGTTCATGTGTCCATGGTAAGACAGACTGTCTACAAATGGAGAAAGTTTAGCACTGTTGCTACTCTACCTAGGCGTGGTCGTCCTGTAAAAATGACTGCGCATAATGCTTAATGAGGTAAAGAAGAATCCTAGAGTGTCAGCTAAAGACCTACAGAAATCTCTGGCACATGCTAACATTTTTGTTGACACATCTACAATAAGGAAAACATTAAACAAGAATGGAGTACATGGGAGGACACCACGGAGGAAGCCATTGCTGTCCAAAAAAAAATATTGCAGCAAGTTTGAAGTTTGCAAAATAGCACCTGGATGTTCCACAGTACTACTGGCAAAATATATTGTGGACAGATGAAACCAAAATTGAGTTGTTTGGGAAAAACACACAACACTATGTGTGGAGAAAAAAAGGCACAGCACACCAACATCAAAACCTCATTCCCACTGTAAAACATGGCAGAGGGAGCATCATGGTTTGGGGCTGCTTTGCTGCCTCAGGGCCTGGATGGATTGTTGTCATTGATGGGAAAATGAATTCCAGAGTTTATCAGGACATTTTGCAGGAAAACGTACGACCATCTGTCCGCCAACTGAAGCTCCGCAGAGGATGGGTGATGCAACAGGACAATGACCCAAAGCATACAAGTAATTCAACAAAACAATGGCTTCAACAGAACAGAATATGCCTTCTGGAGTGGCCCAGTCAGAGTCCTGACCTCAACCCGATTGAAATGCTGCGGCATGACCTTAAGAGAGCGATTCACACCAGACATCCCAAGAATATTGCTACACTGAAACAGTTTTGTGCAGAGGAGTGGTCCAAAATTACTCCAGATCGTTGTGCAGGTCTGATCTGCAACTACAGGAAACGTTTGGTTGAGGTTATTGCTGCCAAAGGAGGGTCAACCAGTTATTAAGTCCAAAGGTTCACATACTTTTTCCACCCTGCACTGTGAATGTTTCCATCTTATGTTCAATTAAAACATGACAACAGCTAATGTTTGTGTAGTATTATTTTAAGCAGACTGTGTTTTTCTATTGTTGTGACTTACATGACGTTTAGAGTGCATTTTATGGCCAATTCATGCAAAACTCCACGTAATCCCAAAGGGTTCACATACTTTTTCTTGCAATTGTATATTACTGGATTTTAATAATGACTAGTGAATTTTGCATAAACATTGTTGCAATCTTTATTCTGCTCATGCTGCATTTATTTATTGAATTTATATGAAAAATATCTTTTCAGCATTGTACAAAAATTGGCAGATATGAATATTTAGCTTTTTTCCCCCAATATCTACTGAAGTCCCGCTTCTTTTATGATTATTGATCATAAAATCATGATCGTGGTTATTTTTTCAGCAGGTTGGTCTTCTATAATTACATATCTTTTAACCATGTATGTCAATATTATTGTTTGCTTTCATGGATTTTTGCTGATGTAGTTGATAGAAACTGGTTTGGCTGAACATGTAAGAAGGAAACAAAGCAGTCAGAAAGCTGAATCAAAAAGAATTTGATCCTGTGAAGTAACATAAAAGCTAGAGTTGTACACTAAAAGCTTGAAATCTCTACTTTCTCTACCCCTAGCTTCCAGAAGTTTATATTAGAAAGTTAAGAAAATCCTCTGTACTACAGCCTGACCCAGGTTGTAGGCAGACACCCATCTGAGCAGTCTAGCAGAAAGGTCTGGAGAAGGCCGTCAAAGAAGCAATCTTGCTGAAAATAAGAAAAAAAAGAAAAGAATAAAATGAGATAGCAGGTAGGCCTGATCTGTTGTTCAGTGTTAAGTGTTAAGTCACTTCAAAGAACAATGCACCTACTAAGGTGTCGCATGCTTGAGTGAGTAGTTGGAAATACTATTTCTTGCTGTCTGATGAGCACTGGAGTGGCTGTCCAGCAGATGCATTAGAGTTACTACTGAAGCACTCCTTATACAACATGAAGTCAATAGCAGTAGAGTCATTTACACTGGGAATACAAAATTGAGCTTGGAACTATTGACAAGCAAAGTTTGAACTTTAGGATACAAAGCATATTGTCACCAAAATCTGCAACTAAGGCCGTAGGTGGCATTAAGCATTAAAAGAAAGAAATTTCATAAAGTCTAAAATGGCATTTCATTCTTTTTTTTAAAAAGAGCTTTATGAACCAACAGCTGTTGAGCTGCAAGATATGGAGAAAAGCACCCTTATTCTGTTTTATAAAAATGCAGAAAGATCTATATTAAAAAAAAAAACACTTGTGTCTATCTGCCTTGGGAAACTACTTCCCCGCTACTTACAAGCGGTGAGGTGCTCCGACCCTCTGCTTCTTCCCCGAGATCCCGGGAGCGAGGATGTGCAGCCTCCTGAGCTCCGGCTGGTGTACCTGAATGCCAGGTCCGTGGTTAACAAAGCTCCCCTCGTTAGGGATTTAGTTGAGGATGAGCATGCGGACCTGGCTTGCATCACGGAGACTTGGTTGGGCCCAGAGGGTGGGGTCCCTTTGGTTGACCTCTGCCCACCAGGCTTCCGGGTGCTACACCGGCCACGAGCTCATGGTAGGGGTGGGGGAGTGGCGGTTACTATTACGGAGACCTTATGTCCGCGGGAGACCACCGTTTCTCAGATAGTCGGGTGTGAGTCTCTCTTTGTGAGATTTGGTTCTGGGGCGCAGTTGGGCTTGCTGCTGGTGTACATTTCGCCTAGTCGCACAGCGGCAGCCCTGCCCGAGCTGCTCGATATCCTCTCGGGTTTGGTGGTTGAGTTTCCCATACTTATAGTTTTGGGAGACTTCAATCTACCATCCCTGGGAGGTTCATCTGAGCTAGCTCGGGAGTTCATGGCTTCCATGACGGCCATGGACCTGACGCAAGTAATTTCAGAACCAACTCATGAGGGAGGCCACACCCTTGACCTGATTTTTTTATCTAGACGGTGGTTGGATGATCTTGGTGGGGGCTCTCCATTTATTATGCCCCTGTCATGGACCGATCATCATCTCCTGCGGCTGGTCTTCCATTTTGCCACCCCCCGCTGTGGGGGCATGGAGCCAATTAGATGGTACCGCCCCAGACGCTTAATGGATCCTGATAGATTCCAAGCGGCGCTGGGGTCCCCACCTGCCTCCATTGCTCACAGCTCGGCGGATGCCGTAGTGGAAGCCTGGGAAAGGGCAGCCACTGAGGCACTGGACCGGGTTGTACCCTTGTGGCCCCTGACCCGGCGCAGATCCCAGCGAGCTCCATGGTTTTCCGCGGAGCTCCGGGAGATGAAGCGTCGGAAACGGGGCCTAGAGAGCCGTTGGAGGTCTAGCCGATCCGAAACCGACCGGTTGCGGTTAAGAACCTATATTAGGTCTTATCTCGCAGCGATGAAGGTGGCGAGGTGTAATTACTTCTCCACCCTCATCGCGTCCGCAGATAATCGCCCGGCCGCCCTGTTTAGGGTGACTCGCTCACTTCTTAATCAGGAGGTGAGGGAGGATCCCTTGCAGGGTCGTGCCGAGGAATTTAGTCAACATCTGTCGGATAAAATCGCTCGGATTCAGACCGGTTTGGACTCCAACTGGGCAGAGTCAGGCGATCAGGACACGGGCGGTCTTGTCAACGTTACCTGGGAAGAGTTTGATTCTGTGACCCCTGATGAAGTGGACAGGTTTATGAGGAGGCTGAGCTCCTCCACATGTTTATTGGACCCGTGTCCTTCCTGGCTGGTTTATGCAGCTAGGGAGAGGACACGAGGCTGGCTCCAGGCAGTTATATCTGCTTCCTTGAGTGAGGGCTATTTCCCCACCGTCTTGAAGGAGGCGGTGGTGAGACCTCTCCTCAAGAAGCCTGCCTTGGACCCGGCTTTATTGAACAACTTTCGTCCAGTCTCCAACCTTCGCTTTCTTGCGAAGGTTGTCGAGAGTGTGGTGGCGCATCAGCTCCCTCTGGTCCTGGATGAAGCGGATTATCTGGACCCCTACCAATCGGGTTTCAGGCCCGGGTACAGCACGGAGACGGCATTGGTCGCTCTGGTGAATGATCTCTGGAGGGCTCGGGACAGGGGATATTCCTCTGTCCTAGTTCTATTAGACCTCTCGGCGGCTTTCGATACCATCGACCATGGTATCTTGCTGCGGCGTCTCAGGGGATTGGGAGTGGGAGGCACAGTTCTTCAGTGGTTCTCCTCCTATCTCCTGGGACGCTCGCAGTCGGTGTTGGCAGGGGGGCAGAGATCGGCCCCTAGGTCTCTCATTTGTGGAGTTCCTCAGGGGTCGGTTCTCTCGCCTCTCCTGTTCAACATCTACATGAAACCGCTGGGTGAGATCATTCGTGGTTTTGGAGTTGGGTATCATCAATATGCCGATGATACCCAACTTTTCTTTTCGACCCCAAACCACCCCAGTGATGCCCTCGCTGTGATGTCCCGTTGCCTGGAGGCAGTTCGGGTCTGGATGGGGAGGAACAGACTTCAACTCAACCCTGACAAGACTGAGTGGCTGTACATTCCGGCATCCCGGGACATTCAAAATGTTCCATCTCTCTCTATGGGGGGTGAGCTCTTACCCCCCCGTGGATAGGGCTCGCAACTTGGGAGTCCTCCTAGATTCACGGCTTACCCTGGAAGATCATATATCGGCCGTGACTAGGGGGGCTTTCACCCAGGCTCGCCTGGTGCGCCAGTTGCGGCCCTATCTGGACCGGGATGCCCTGTGTACGGTCACTCATGCGCTCGTGACCTCTCGCCTTGACTACTGTAATGCTCTTTACATGGGGCTTCCCTTGAAGACCACTCGGAGGCTCCAACTGGTACAGAATGCGGCCGCGAGAGTTGTCTTGGGAGTTTCCCGGTACTCCCATGTTACACCTTTGCTCCGCGAGCTGCATTGGTTACCAGTTGTCTTCCGGGTGAGGTTCAAGGTTTTGGTTATGATCTTTAAGTCCTTACATGGCATGGGTCCGGGTTACCTCGGGGACCACCTGCTGCCGGCGTCAACTCCCCTCCGCCCTGTGCGTTCCCACAGAGAGGGCCTCCTCAGGGTGCCTCCAGTCAGGGAATGCCGACTGGTGGCCCCCCGGGGGAGGGCCTTCTCTGTGGGCGCTCCGGCATTATGGAACCAACTGCCGGAGGAGCTCCGGATGGCATCAGACCTCCGAACTTTCCGTCGTGGCCTGAAGACCCACTTATTTGAATTAGCTGGTCTGGCCTGACGGGGGATTATGGGTTTTAAATTGTTGTTTTAGAATTGTATTATTGTTTTTAACTGGGCATTGGTTTAATCTTTTTTTAATTTTTGTATTGTTATTTATATATGCCCTGTGAACCGCCCTGAGTCCCTACCAGGGAGAAGGGCGGTATACAAATTAAATAAAACCTAAACCTAAACCTACTTTCAACACTGGGATTCAGTTCTCATACGGTAATTCCAAGCCAACAGCCACAGTGAAACTACGGAAGTGGAAGCCCGATTTATAGTAGCAGCATAATTTCTGTTTTATTGATTGTTGTGAAAACAATTCATATTCATTGAGTAAAAGAGACAGTAAATATATTTTGCCATTTTAAAATAGCCTGGTATTCATTTTAAAATATTGGCTGCTCAAATAGCTACTACCACAGAGTGATAACTAGGCAATGCTTAAAAGTTCCTTAAATGAAAAATTAGTGTGATTAACAGCTGGATGGTTATATTAATAACTCTCTACACAACAACTATCCACATGTGCAAAGCTGATGATAACATTACTTTAAGGAACATGTAGGAAGGTAAGCATCCAACTTACTGTCCAAAGCACTTCTACCTACCAAATGATGTGTAAATGGGCAAAAATAGGCAACTATTTCACTTAACTCCTATCAGTTGTACCATTCCTACCTTCAGCAAATGAATCATGATTTCCATGGCTCCTTTTTTTCTCCAGGGGACTCACAAAACTCTCCACAAGCAGCCCTGATCTTTTGTTCTGTTTCATCCTACATGTTGAGCCTGATCAGAAAGACCTTTAATTTTTAATGGGTATCAGTTATGGAGTTCCTTGCCTAACCCTGTTTTTGGCAATGAGCCTTGAAACAGTATTCAGCGTGGAAGTACTCTCTTTGTCATCCCAGGGTTAAAATTCTTTCGCATCGTCAGTCGTAAAAAGTCTTTCACCTTACATCCCTGACGTTCACAAGGAATGGCTTCCGCTGACATCAGTGAGGCCTTTTTCTATTGCTGTGCACACTTCAAAAATGATTTGGACAAAATGTCTTGTGTAACCACAGCTCCTTCCTATTATTTATTGAAGGATCTACATTTTAAGCTCATTCATTCATTCATTCATTCTATATAGCCAGCCATCTCAAATACAGGTCCTCCTCGACTTACACCTAAAATTAAGCCCAAAATTGCTGTTGTTAAGTGAGACAGCTGTTAAGTGAGTTTTGCTCCCATTTTATGCCCTTTCTTGCCACTGTTGTTAAGTGAATCACTGCAGTTGTTAAGTCAGTAACCCAGTTGTTAAGTGAATCTGACTTCTCCATTGCCTGAAATGGTATAGGGTTTCCTGCCTGAGCAGGGGGTTGGACTAGATGACCTCCAAGGTCCCTTCCAACTACTTCTTCTTCTTCTTCATTATTATTATTATTATTATTATTATTATTATTATTATTATTATTATTATTATTATTATTATTATACTGGTCAGAAGGTTGCCAAAGGTTCTCCCAGGACCCTGGGACACTGCAAATGTCATAAATATGAACCAGCTGCCAAGCACCAGAATTTTGATCAGGTGACCTGAAGATCAGGGGATGGTCCAATGGTCATAAGTGTGAAAAACAGCTATAAGTCACTTTTTTCAGTGCCATTGTGACTTTGAACAGTCGTTAAACTGATGGTTGCAAATCAAGGACTACCTGTACATGGGCATCTTACCATAATCTTAAAAAAAACATCATTAAAAAAACCCAACCACTAACACAACAAGGAAAAAGGCTGCATCATACACTTCAGGCCAAGAGTGGGCATATTAGGTTTTTTTGTGATCCTGAAAAATGTCTTTAAAAGTTACATTAAAAGCCTCAAGCCAATTAAACATGTACAGCATTACATTGCATAGAGTACTGTTTGACAGTGGTAGCTCCAACCATGCATTCAGAAATAAATCCTATTTAAATCAGTGGGATTTTATTATTAAGCATTTAGTAATTAAATACTTTGGTAATTAATTTAGCATTAAGCGCAAAAGGCACCATAGGCAGAGAAGCATGTACAATTGATAGACCATTAACCACCAATTTTATCATTCTACCATGATAAGCCTAAAGCACAATGGGATATGACATTCGTTTATAATTTGAATAGTAAGCAGTAGAGCTGAATCTCAATTAAGTGAGCATCAGGTTGCAAACTTGGCACTACTTATTTTTTAAAAAAATAATTAATTAATTTTACAGGGCTTAGAGGCTGTTCCAGTCACCTCTGAGCAGTGTACAATTCTACCTCTGTAACTTGGATTCCGAGAAAATAAACTACAGTTTAAAAAACCTCATAACACTACAATATTAGACTGTGACATTTCCTATTGCTCTCGTTTCTAGAGCATTGGTGATCGACATCACCTAATAATTACATCACCACATCTACCCTAACAACTTTTCTTTCATCCATTGATTGCCTTTTCAAGATATCTATACCATGGGGAGCATTGCATCATGTCATGGTAGTTATTTCCATTTGGTTTTGTTATTATGTAATGGCAATGTAATTATCATCTCTCTACTTAGAGCATTTTTATTTTATTTTGGAGCTGTGGTGGTGCAGTGGTTAGAATGCAGTCCTGCAGGCTAACTCACTGCTCACTGCCAGGAGCTCGATTTTCACCGGCTCAAGGTTGACTCAGCCTTCCATCCTTCCGAAATGGGTAAAATGAGGAGCCAGATTGTTGGGGACAATATGCTGACTCTGTAAACCGCTTAGAGAGGGCTGTAAAGCTCTGTGAAGCGGTATATGAGTCTAAGTGCTATTGCTATTTATCTCAGGTATCATCTGAAATGGCTCTTGAAGCATAGAGTTGAGAAATCACAAACATCTCTTTGGTATATGTGAGTCATGACAGTGCATCAGAGCCGGTTGGTCTGGTGGTTAAGGCAACAGGCTAGCAACTAGGTGACCATGAGTTCTAGTTCCGCCTCAGCCATGAAAGCTAGCTGGGGAATTTGGGGGCAATCACTCTCTCTGAGGCCCCAGCCTACCACCCAGGGTTGCTGTTGTGGGGAAAATAGGAGGGGGAAGGTGTGTTGGCTATTTGCGCTGCCTTGTGACCTCCCATTTGGACTACCGCAACGCTCTCTACATGGGGCTGCCCTTGAGGACCACTCGGAGGCTTCAACTGGTGCAGAATGCGGCCGCACGAGTTGTAATGGGGGTCTCCCGATACTCCCATGTAACACCTCTACTCCGCGAGCTGCATTGGCTTCCGGTTGCCCTCCAGGTGAAATTCAAGGTGTTGGTCATTACCTATAAAGCCCTACATGGCTTGGGTCCGGGGTATTTGAGGGAACACCTGCTGCCAGCATCAAGTTCCCTTCGCCCAGTGCGCTCCCACAGGGAGGGTCTTCTCAGGGTCCCACCGGTAAGAGATTGCCGGCGGGTAACACCCAGGGATAGGGCCTTCTCAGTGGGGGCGCCTGTCCTCTGGAACCAGCTGCCGGTGGAGCTGAGGACTGCCCCTGACCTCCGTTCATTCCGCCGGGGCCTGAAGGCCTGGCTCTTCAAGCTCTCTGGCCCAGGCTGAGGATTAATTTATTTTAATTGGGCTTTTATTTGTACAGGGATAAATTTAATCTTTTTTAAACTGGTTTTAACTTTTGTATTTTTGGTTTTTAATTCCCTGTAAACCGCCCTGAGTCCTCCGGGAAAGGGCGGTATATAAATGTAATAAAATAAATAAATAAATAAATAAATAAATAATGTTCAAATAAATAAATAATAAATGTCCTCATAAGCCTGTCACCTAGATCTCTGTTTAAATCTGCCCCTGGCTTGTTGGGGAACTTTTTGGTCTAGACTAAGAAAAGTTAGAGTAAGAGTTTGTTCTTACATGTGATTAGGTATCTGCAGGGTGAAAGAGGCTGCTAATTATCACAGCGGCACAGACAATCCCTCTTGGGGGCTTCATGTCTCTGATCTCCAGCGGGAGGCTGTGAAATTCTTCCCAGTCTGGCCCCTGCAGAAACTACAGAGTCTTTGGTCTCAACTAACAGAGCTAGAGGGGGTTTGCAATGACATGCAAGCTGCTCTCCAGAGAGTTCCTCCCTTTGATCAGCTCTTCGAAATTAATCTGCATTGTTGTTTCCAAAAGAGCTTTGATGGGCTGCAAGGTCGGTAACCCAACACACACACACACACACCCCTCTCTTCCCCCTTAGTATTAGTCCCCTCCTAAATTTCAGTTTTGCTAAATTTCAGTTTTCATTCATCCCAAATTTCCCACTATTCAGTTTTAAGAGCCAGTTCGTTCTCGTGATTAAAGGCAACAGGCTAGAGAGCAGGAGACTGTTAGGCATGAAAGCCGGAAGAAACGGTATTTTGAGTCTCTCCCTCTCTCCTCTGACCCCTCCCGACAGGGTTGTTGTTGTGGGGGAAAAGAGAAGGAAGGAGTATCGTATATGTTCGCTGTCTTGAGTTACTTGTATAAAGGAATAAAGGCGAGATTTAAAAAAAATCTAATAACTACATTAAGCGGGGGATCCCGAGGCGTCCCCTTACCTTCCCCATTTTTGAAAGGATTTCAGGCGCTGCTCCCCGCTCCTCTCCCCAGAAGCCTCCTGGTTAGGGCAGCGTTTCCCAACCTTAGGAACTTGAAGATGCGTGGACTTCAACTCCCAGAATTCCCCAGCCAGCATAGCTGGCTGGGGAATTCTGGGAGTTGAAGTCCACGCATCTTCAAGTTCCTAAGGTTGGGAAACGCTGGGTTAGGGTACCCATCCTTTCTTCGCCGCCTCCTCCCATTTCTTTGCTAAGTCGTTCCAGGCAAAGCGAGAAGGGGAAGAGTCAAGGCAAGAACAACCACCGCCACGCCACGCCACGGCCAGGTGGGGCGGGGCGGGGCGGGGCGGGAGCAGGTGAGGTAAGGGCAAACGCCTCGGAAGGGTGGGGGCTTCATTTTCGCAAATAGTCATGTGCGGCGGCCGCGCGCAGAGAAAAGGGAGGAAAAAGAGGAGGAGGCCGCACTGAGCTTGCGCAGTCAGGGGTGGGCCGTTCTGCTTGTTGCTGCTGCTGCTGCTGCTGCTGCTGCTGAGGCTGCTTGCACCGACCGAGCGCTCTCGGTGCCGCTGCAGTTGGTGACTGGCTTCTCAGCACCTTGGAGAGCTCCTCGCGCGCTGCGGCGTGATTCCTTTGCCAAGGAATCGCTGTAAGGAGGAAAGGAGCCAG